>NC_074700.1:20086293-20106293 GCF_029448725.1 Salvelinus fontinalis | reverse complement strand
GTTACTGGTGTCCCCTCTCTGAGTACTGGTAATAGTGGTGGGACCGTAGGGTTAAAGGAGAAGGCATATAGCAGTGTGTGTGTGTTACTGGTGTCCCCTCTCTGAGTACTGGTAATAGTGGTGGGAACGTAGGGTTAAAGGAGAAGGCATATAGCAGTGTGTGTGTGTGTGTGTGTGTTACTGGTGTCCCCTCTCTGAGTACTGGTAATAGTGGTGGGACCGTAGGGTTAAAGGAGAAGGCATATAGCAGTGTGTGTGTGTGTGTGTGTGTGTGTTACTGGTGTCCTCTCTCTGAGTACTGGTAATAGTGGTGGGACCGTAGGGTTAAAGGAGAAGGCATATAGCAGTGTGTGTGTGTGTGTTACTGGTGTCCCCTCTCTGAGTACTGGTAATAGTGGTGGGACCGTAGGGTTAAAGGAGAAGGCATATAGCGGTGTGTGTGTGTGTGTGTGTGTTACTGGTGTCCCCTCTCTGAGTTCTGGTAAGAGTGGTGGGACTGTAGGGTTAAAGGAGAAGGCATATAGCAGTGTGTGTGTGTGTGTGTGTTACTGGTGTCCCCTCTCTGAGTACTTGTAATAGTGGTGGGACTCGTAGGGTTAAAGGAGAAGGCCTATAGCAGTGTGTGTGTGTTACTGGTGTCCTCTCTCTGAGTACTGGTAATAGTGGTGGGACCCGTAGGGTTAAAGGAGAAGGCATATAGCAGTGTGTGTGTGTGTGTGTTACTGGTGTCCCCTCTCTGAGTACTGGTAACAGTGATGGGACCCGTAGGGTTAAAGGAGAAGGCATATAGCACTGTGTGTGTGTGTGTGTGTGTGTGTGTGTGTGTGTGTGTGTTAATGGTGTCCTCTCTCTGAGTACTGGTAATAGTGGTGGGACCGTAGGGTTAAAGGAGAAGGCATATAGCAGTGTGTGTGTGTGTGTGTTACTGGTGTCCCCTCTCTGAGTACTGGTAATAGTGATGGGACCCGTAGGGTTAAAGGAGAAGGCATATAGCAGTGTGTGTGTGTGTGTGTGTTACTGGCGTCCCCTCTCTGAGTACTGGTAATAGTGGTGGGACACGTAGGGTTAAAGGAGAAGGCATATAGCAGTGTGTGTGTGTTACTGGTGTCCTCTCTCTGAGTACTGTTAATAGTGGTGGGACACGTAGGGTTAAAGGAGAAGGCATATAGCAGTGTGTGTGTGTTACTGGTGTCCCCTCTCTGAGTTCTGGTAATAGTGGTGGGACACGTAGGGTTAAAGGAGTAGGCATATAGCTGTGTGTGTGTGTGTGTTACTGGTGTCCTCTCTCTGAGTGCTGGTAATAGTGGTGGGACACGTAGGGTTAAAGGAGAAGGCATATAGCAGTGTGTGTGTGTGTGTGTGTTACTGGCGTCCCCTCTCTGAGTACTGGTAATAGTGGTGGGACACGTAGGGTTAAAGGAGTAGGCATATAGCAGTGTGTGTGTGTGTGTGTGTGTGTGTGTTACTGGTGTCCCCTCTCTGAGTACTGGTAATAGTGGTGGGACACGTAGGGTTAAAGGAGTAGGCATATAGCTGTGTGTGTGTGTTACTGGTGTCCTCTCTCTGAGTGCTGGTAATAGTGGTGGGACACGTAGGGTTAAAGGAGAAGGCATATAGCAGTGTGTGTGTGTGTGTGTTACTGGTGTCCTCTCTCTGAGTACTGGTAATAGTGGTGGGACACGTAGGGTTAAAGGAGAAGGCATATAGCAGTGTGTGTGTGTGTGTTACTGGTGTCCTCTCTCTGAGTACTGGTAATAGTGGTGGGACCCGTAGGGTTAAAGGAGAAGGCATATAGCAGTGTGTGTGTGTTACTGGTGTCCCCTCTCTGAGTACTGGTAATAGTGATGGGACCCGTAGGGTTAAAGGAGAAGGCATATAGCAGTGTGTGTGTGTTACTGGTGTCCCCTCTCTGAGTACTGGTAATAGTGATGGGACACGTAGGGTTAAAGGAGAAGGCATATAGCAGTGTGTGTGTGTGTGTTACTGGTGTCCCCTCTCTGAGTACTGGTAATAGTGGTGGGACTCGTAGGGTTAAAGGAGAAGGCATATAGCAGTGTGTGTGTGTGTGTTACTGGTGTCCCCTCTCTGAGTACTGGTAATAGTGGTGGGACTCGTAGGGTTAAAGGAGAAGGCATATAGCAGTGTGTGTGTGTTACTGGTGTCCTCTCTCTGAGTACTGATAATAGTGATAGGACACGTAGGGTTAAAGGAGAAGGCATATAGCAGTGTGTGTGTGTGTGTGTGTGTGTGTGTGTGTGTGTGTGTGTGTGTGTGTGTGTGTGTGTGTGTGTGTGTGTGTGTGTGTGTGTGTGTGTGTGTGTTACTGGCGTCCCCTCTCTGAGTACTGGTAATAGTGATAGGACACGTAGGGTTAAAGGAGAAGGCATATAGCAGTGTGTGTGTGTGTGTGTGTGTGTGTGTGTGTGTGTGTGTGTGTGTGTGTGTGTGTGTGTGTGTGTGTGTGTGTGTGTGTGTGTGTTACTGGCGTCCCCTCTCTGAGTACTGGTAATAGTGATAGGACACGTAGGGTTAAAGGAGAAGGCATATAGCAGTGTGTGTGTGTGTTACTGGTGTCCCCTCTCTGAGTACTGGTAATAGTGATAGGACACGTAGGGTTAAAGGAGAAGGCATATAGCAGTGTGTGTGTGTGTGTGTGTGTGTGTGTGTGTGTGTGTGTGTGTGTGTGTGTGTGTGTGTGTGTGTGTGTGTGTGTGTGTGTGTGTGTTACTGGCGTCCCCTCTCTGAGTACTGGTAATAGTGATGGTACCCGTAGGGTTAAAGGAGAAGGCATATAGCAGTGTGTGTGTGTGTTACTGGTGTCCTCTCTCTGAGTACTGGTAATAGTGGTGGGACCGTAGGGTTAAAGGAGAAGGCATATAGCAGTGTGTGTGTGTTACTGGTGTCCTCTCTCTGAGTACTGATAATAGTGATAGGACACGTAGGGTTAAAGGAGAAGGCATATAGCAGTGTGTGTGTTACTGGTGTCCTCTCTCTGAGTACTGGTAATAGTGATGGGACCGTAGGGTTAAAGGAGAAGGCATATAGCAGTGTGTGTGTGTTACTGGTGTCCTCTCTCTGAGTACTGGTAATAGTGATGGGACCCGTAGGGTTAAAGGAGAAGGCATATAGCAGTGTGTGTGTGTTACTGGTGTCCTCTCTCTGAGTACTGGTAATAGTGATGGGACCGTAGGGTTAAAGGAGAAGGCATATAGCAGTGTGTGTGTGTGTGTTACTGGTGTCCTCTCTCTGAGTACTGGTAATAGTGGTGGGACCGTAGGGTTAAAGGAGAAGGCATATAGCAGTGTGTGTGTGTGTGTGTGTGTGTGTGTGTTACTGGTGTCCCCTCTCTCTGAGTACTGGTAATAGTGATGGGACCCGTAGGGTTAAAGGAGAAGGCATATAGCAGTGTGTGTGTGTGTGTGTGTGTGTGTGTGTGTGTGTGTGTGTGTGTGTGTGTGTTACTGGCGTCCCCTCTCTGAGTACTGGTAATAGTGATGGTACCCGTAGGGTTAAAGGAGAAGGCATATAGCAGTGTGTGTGTGTGTTACTGGTGTCCTCTCTCTGAGTACTGGTAATAGTGGTGGGACCGTAGGGTTAAAGGAGAAGGCATATAGCAGTGTGTGTGTGTTACTGGCGTCCCCTCTCTGAGGCAATATCATAACAGCCTCCACTCTTCTGGGAAGGTTTTCCACTAGATGTTGGAACGTTGCTGCGGGGCTGGCTCACAGTCAGCATTCCAATTCATCCCAAAGGTGTTTTATGGGGTTGAAGTCAGGGCTCTGTGCAGGCCAGTCTGGTTCTTCCTCACCGATCTCGAGAAACCATTTCTTTATGGAACTTAGTTTGTTCACGGGGGAATTGTCATGCTGGAACAGGAAAGGGCCGTCTCCAAACTGTTGCCACAAAGTTGCAATCTAGAAGAAAAATAAACGCACACCTACTTAGGTGAGGTGCTGGCTAGCGGAGTAGAACACTTGAAAATAAAGGAGAGCCGCACACTGTAGGAGCTCAGATGCAAAAATGTAATGTCCAACGTTTCAACAGCCAAGCTGTCTTCATCAGGGAATAATCACAAAGTTGCAGCATAGAATCGTCTAGAATGTCATTATATGCTGTAGCGTTAAGACCTAGCCTGAACCATGAAAAACAGCCCCAGACCATTATTCATCCTCCACCAAACTTTACAGTTGGCACTATGCATTGGGGCAGGTAGCGTTCTCCTGGCATCCGCCACACCCAGATGCGTCCGTCGGACTGCCTAGTCTGCCCTCGCGAAAGAGTCTCCTTCTTAAGCTTAGCAGATGGATAAAACCCGGTACAGCTACTGTACTGTTGAAGGACGATTTATTGCCACCGCTTCCTAGGTACAGTAGAGACTGAAATGAGTCAAACTGGAATACAGAAAGAGAAGAACAATGAGTATGACTTGTTGTATGCTAGCTGAATACGAGGATTCATTCTCAGTAACAACGCAGCATATATTTGTGTAGATGTTGATGGACACAGGAATATGCAGCGTTATGCATCAAACCGGATGTAAATGATTCCCGAAAACATGACAAGATCCAATGCACTGAACAGATATCCAAGATTCATAAACCTCATTAAAACGAATGAATTGAATGCCACATATGTTATGGTTGACTTTACTTACAGACAATGCTTCTCCAAAATGGCAGGGAGTTTGATAATGTATGCAGCTCCACAGTGTGACATTCACCATTATTGAATGAAACAAATCTTCTTCTACAGGGCTTAGCATATTAAACAAACAACACACATCAACACAGGACTGTGGCCCCCAAGTGGTCAACAATGGAGTTACACGATAGCCTAAAGGAACTCAAACCAAACTACAGGGGCCAGAACACTGCTAGATGGTGAAGCGTGATTCATCACTCCAGGGAAAGTGTTTCCACTCCTCCAGAGTCCAATGGCGGCGAGCTTTACACCACTCCAGCCGACACTTGGCATTGCGCATGGTGATCTTAGGCAGCTCTTCGGCCATGGAAACCCATTTCATAAAGCTCCCGACTAACAGTTGCGTCCAGAGGCAGTTTGTAACTCGGTAGGGAATGTTGCAACAGAGGATTTTTATGTGCTTCAACACTCGGCGGTCCCGTTCTGTGAGCTTGTGTGGCCTAACACTTCACGGTCCCGTTTTGTGAGCTTGTGTGGCCTAACACTTCACGGTCCCGTTCTGTGAGCTTGTGTGGCCTAACACTTCACAGTCCCGTTTTGTGAGCTTGTGTGGCCTAACACTTCACTGTCCCGTTCTGTGAGCTTGTGTGGCCTAACACTTCACGGTCCCGTTCTGTGAGCTTGTGTGGCCTAACACTTCACGGTCCCGTTTTGTGAGCTTGTGTGGCCTAACGCTTCACGGTCCCGTTCTGTGAGCTTGTGTGGCCTAACACTTCACGGTCCCGTTCTGTGAGCTTGTGTGGCCTAACACTTCACGGTCCCGTTCTGTGAGCTTGTGTGGCCTAACGCTTCACGGTCCCGTTCTGTGAGCTTGTGTGGCCTAACGCTTCACGGTCCCGTTCTGTGAGCTTGTGTGGCCTAACGCTTCACGGTCCCGTTCTGTGAGCTTGTGTGGCCTAACGCTTCACGGTCCCGTTCTGTGAGCTTGTGTGGCCTAACGCTTCACGGTCCCGTTCTGTGAGCTTGTGTGGCCTAACGCTTCACGGTCCCGTTCTGTGAGCTTGTGTGGCCTAACGCTTCACGGTCCCGTTCTGTGAGCTTGTGTGGCCTAACGCTTCACGGTCCCGTTCTGTGAGCTTGTGTGGCCTAACGCTTCACGGTCCCGTTCTGTGAGCTTGTGTGGCCTAACACTTCACGGTCCCGTTCTGTGAGCTTGTGTGGCCTAACACTTCACGGTCCCGTTCTGTGAGCTTGTGTGGCCTAACACTTCACGGTCCCGTTCTGTGAGCTTGTGTGGCCTAACACTTCACGGTCCCGTTCTGTGAGCTTGTGTGGCCTAACTCTTGGCGGCTGAGTCATTGTATCTCTTAGAGGTTTCTACTTCACAATAACATCACTTGTTCGCAGGACTCCCTAAGCTCTCTCTGGCACAGAGGGATGAAATGGACATTCCTCTGTTGTCCCATGAACTGGCAGAGGCCTTAACCCAGATGTCCCCCGGTCGTGCATGGGGGTCGATGGACTCCCAGTGGAGTGTTATAAAAACTTCTGGGGAATAATTGGACAGTACTTCTTTTGCGTCTTGCGTGAGTGCGTCGGGGTAGGAGAGTTGCCGATGAGCTGCCGTCGGGCGGCTCTGACTCTCCTGCCCAAAAAAGGGAACTTGTGTGAACTTATTAAGAACTGGAGGCCTGTGGCATTACTCTGTGTGGACTACAAGATATTTGCCAAGGTCCTCTCTAACAGACTGAAGTCCCATCTGGACTCGATAGTACATAAGGACCAAACATATTGTGTACCGGGACGTTCAATCACGGACAACTTGTTCTTAAATCAGGGACATGTTGGACTTGTCGTGAGGTTCTAATGTGAACTTTAGACTGGTCTCTTTAGATCAAGAGAAGACTTTTGATAGAGTGGACCATGAGTATCTGTTTAATGTGATGTTTGGGTTTGGATTTGGGAAGAGTTTTGTGACCTGTGTGAAGCTGTTGTATGTTTAATGTGATGTTTGGGTTTGGGAAGAGTTTTGTGAGCTGTGTGAAGCTGTTGTATCCTGGGGCGTCATGTATGGTCAAGGTGGGAGGGGGGCTCAGTAGGCCAGTCTGGGTGAGGCGGGGCATTAGACAGGGATGCCCTCTATCTGGGGAGTTATATACACTAGCCAATGAGCCTTTTTTAGGACTGCTACTCAGGAGACTGCAGGGAGTGTGCTGGACAGGCATGGATGTGGTGACAGGAATAGCAGTGTCAGCATATGCAGATGATGTTTCTGTGATGGTCAGGGATGAGCAGGATATGCAGTCACTAGAGACCAGTCTGAAGATATACGAGGGAGCTTCATCAGCCAAGGTAAACTGGGGCAAGAGCAAAGCTCTGTTATGTGGGGCAGGGGGGATAGGGCTCCTCCTCTGCTTCCAGGGGGTTTGCAGTGTGGTTGTGAAGGGCTTAAAGTGTTGGGGGTGTACCTGGGCTCGGGGGGGTGGGTCAGGAAGAACTGGGAGGGGCTATCAAAGGCAGTGGTGTCAAGACTGGCCAGGTGGAGGTGGCTCCTGTCCCAAGTGTCATATAGAGGGAGGGTGCTGATAATCAACAACCTGGTGGCATCTTTCCTTTAGCATAAACTGGCTGTCCTCAACCCCCCCGCCGGTCTGCAACGCAAGCTGGTGGACTTCTTCTGGTCGAGCCATCACTGGCTGAGGGCGGCAGTGTTGTACACAAAGGAAGGACAGGGCCTAGTGGAACTGGAGCGCAGGATGGCTGCTTTCCGGCTAAAGGTGGTGCAGAGACTCCTTAACCATACTGATGTTGGCTGGAGGGAACCAGCATGCTCACTGCTGAGGAGAGCTGGTGGATTAGGGTTGGACCAGCAGCTGTTCCTCATGAAGCTGGAGAGGCTGAGTACAGTAGGTCTCTCAGATTTTTACTCTGCAGTGCTGAGGGCCTGGCAGCTGCTAAGGCCCACACGAGAAGGGGGTGTAGAACCTGGCCTGTGGGTGTGGGAGGAGCCTATCTTCAACAACCCAGCCATCCCTTTGAGATCGGTTCAGTCGGCCACCCTGCAGAGGCAACTGATGGCAGCAGGTTTACAAAGGCTGGGTGACCTGAGACTGCTGGGAGAGGAGGGGTGGAAAAACCCCGGAGGTCTTGGCTCAACAAACAGGAATAACGTCTCTTAGGCTGCTGGAGAGATTCCTGGAGGAGGTCCAGGAGACACTGTCTGAACAGGTAAGGGGGGGTGTTTGAGCGGCCAAAGGGGGAGGGGCCACCAATGTTTCCGCCACTGCAGGTGACGGCAGAGACTGGAGACTGGAAAGGGGGTCTGGAGGACTTGTTAGATTTTAACACTCCGAGCCTGGGGGAGTTTGAAGGGGTGGGAGCTAAAGCCCTCTACAACCTCTGCATTAAGGTAAGGAACATTAGGAGCCTAGCAGGAGTGAAGGCACATCAGTGGCAGGGGCTATGTGGGGTGAAGAGTATGGTGGGTTTTAGATGGAGGGTGCTCTACAAACCCCCAGTACCAAAGAGGTCAGGGGACCTCCAGTGGAGGGTTCTTCATGGAGCCCTGGCCTCTAACAGTTGGTTGGCACAGGTTGAACCGGGAATCGGGCAAGGTTGTCCTTTCTGTGTCATGAAAGAAACTGTGATTCATTTGTTTTCTGTGTGCACCAGGTTAATGACATTAATGTCTCTGTTGGAATGTCTGTGTGAGAGGTTGGGGTGGTTTTTACTGTTGGGATGTCTGTGTGAGAGGTTGGGGGTGGTGTTTGCTGTTGGAATGTCTGTGTGAGAGGTTGGGGGTGGTTTTTACTGTTGGAATGTCTGTGTGAGAGGTTGGGGTGGTTATTACTGTTGGAATGTCTGTGTGAGAGGTTGGGGGTGGTTTTTACTGCTGGAATGTCTGTGTGAGAGGTTGGGGTGGTTTTTACTGTTGGAATGTCTGTTTTATTTATTTATTTTTATTTCACCTTTATTTAACCAGGTAGGCTAGTTGAGAACAAGTTCTCATTTGCAACTGCGACCTGGCCAAGATAAAGCATAGCAGTGTGAACAGACAACAACACAGAGTTACACATGGAGTAAACAATAAACAAGTCAATAACATGGTAGAAAAAAGAGAATCTATATACAATGTGTGCAAAAGGCATGAGGTAGGCAATAAATCGAATAATTACAATTTAGCAGATTAACACTGGAGTGATAAATCATCAGATGATCATGTGCAAGAAGAGATACTGGTGTGCAAAAGAGCAGAAAAGTAAATAAATAAAAGCAGTATGGGGGTGAGGTAGGTAAATTGGGTGGGTAGTTTACAGATGGACTATGTACAGCTGCAGCGATCGGTTAGCTGCTCGGATAGCAGATTTTTAAAGTTGCTGAGGGAGATAAAAGTCTCCAACTTCAGAGATTTTTGCAATTCGTTCCAGTCGCAGGCAGCAGAGAACTGGAAGGAAAGGCGTCCAAATGAGGTTTTGGCTTTAGGGATGATCAGTGAGATACACCTGCTGGAGCGCGTGCTACGGGTGGGTGTAGCCATCGTGACCAGTGAACTGAGATAAGGCGGCACTTTACCTAGCATAGCCTTGTAGATGACATGGAGCCAGTGGGTCTGACGACGAACATGTAGCGAGGGCCAGCCGACTAGGGCATACAGGTCGCAGTGGTGGGTCGTATAAGGTGCTTTAGTAACAAAACGGATGGCACTGTGATAAACTGCATCCAGTTTGCTGAGTAGAGTATTGGAAGCTATTTTGTAGATGACATCGTCGAAGTCGAGGATCGGTAGGATAGTCAGTTTTACTACGGTAAATTTGGCGGCGTGAGTGAAGGAGGCTTTGTTGCGGAATAGAAAGCCGACTCTAGATTTGATTTTGGATTGGAGATGTTTGATATGAGTCTGGAAGGAGAGTTTGCAGTCTAGCCAGACACCTAGGTACTTATAGATGTCCACATATTCTAGGTCGGAACCGTCCAGGGTGGTGATGCTAGTCTGGCGTGCGGGTGCAGGCAGCTAACGTTTGAAAAGCATGCATTTGGTTTTACTAGCGTTTAAGAGCAGTTGGAGGCCACGGAAGGAGTGTTGTATGGCATTGAAGCTCGTTTGGAGGTTAGATAGCACAGTGTCCAGGGAAGGGCCGGAAGTATACAGAATGGTGTCGTCTGCGTAGAGGTGGATCAGGGAATCGCCCGCAGCAAGAGCAACATCATTGATGTATACAGAGAAAAGAGTCAGCCCGAGAATTGAACCCTGTGGTACCCCCATAGAGACTGCCAGAGGACCGGACAACATGCCCTCCGATTTGACACACTGAACTCTGTCTGCAAAGTAGTTGGTGAACCAGGCAAGGCAGTCATTAGAAAAACCGAGGCTATTGAGTCTGCCGATAAGAATATGGTGATTGACAGAGTCGAAAGCCTTGGCCAGGTCGATGAAGACGGCTGCACAGTAATGTCTTTTATCGATGGCGGTTATGATATCGTTTAGTACCTTGAGCGTGGCTGAGGTGCACCCGTGACCGGCTCGGAAACCGGATTGCACAGCGGAGAAGGTACGGTGGGATTCGAGATGGTCAGTGATCTGTTTGTTGACTTGGCTTTCGAAGACCTTAGCTAGGCAGGGCAGGATGGATATAGGTCTGTAACAGTTTGGGTCCAGGGTGTCTCCCCCTTTAAAGAGGGGGATGACCGCGGCAGCTTTCCAATCCTTGGGGATCTCAGATGATACGAAGGAGAGGTTGAACAGGCTGGTAATAGGGGGTGTGACAATGGCGGCGGACTGTTTCAGAAATAGGGGGTCCAGATTGTCAAGCCCAGCTGATTTGTATGGGTCTGTGTGAGAGGTTGGGGTGGTTTTTACTGTTGGAATGTCTGTGTGAGAGGTTGGGGGTGGTTATTACTGTTGGAATGTCTGTGTGAGAGGTTGGGGGTGGTTTTTACTGTTGGAATGTCTGTGTGAGAGGTTGGGGTGGTTTTTACTGTTGGAATGTCTGTGTGAGAGGTTGGGGTGGTTTTTACTGTTGGAATGTCTGTGTGAGATGTTGGGGTGGTTTTTACTGTTGGAATGTCTGTGTGAGAGGTTGGGGTGGTTTTTACTGTTGGAATGTCTGTGTGGGAAGTCTGGGGTGGTGTTTGCTGTTGGAATGTCTGTGTGAGAGGTTGGGGTGGTTTTTACTTTTGGAATGTCTGTGTGAGAGGTTGGGGTGGTTTTACTGTTGTAATGTCTGTGTCAGAGGTTGGGGTGGTTTTTACTGTTGGAATGTCTGTGTGAGAGGTTGGGGTGGTTTTACTGTTGTAATGTCTGTGTCAGAGGTTGGGGTGGTTTTTACTGTTGGAATGTCTGTGTGAGAGGTTGGGGGTGGTTTTTACTGTTGGAATGTCTGTGTGAGAGGTTGGGGTGGTTTTACTGTTGGAATGTCTGTGTCAGAGGTTGGGGGTGGTTTTTACTGTTGGAATGTCTGTTTGAGAGGTTGGGGGTGGTTTATACTGTTGGAATGTCTGTGTGAGAGGTTGGGGTGGTTTTTACTGTTGGGATGTCTGTGTGAGAGGTTGGGGGTGGTTTTTACTGTTGGAATGTCTGTGTGAGATGTTGGGGGTGGTTTTTACTGTTGGAATGTCTGTGTGAGAGGTTGGGGTGGTTTTTACTGTTGGAATGTCTGTGTGAGAGGTTGGGGTGGTTTTTACTGTTGGAATGTCTGTGTGAGAGGTTGGGGTGGTTTTTACTGTTGGAATGTCTGTGTGAGAGGTTGGGGGTGGTGTTTGCTGTTGGAATGTCTGTGTGAGAGGTTGGGGTGGTTTTTACTGTTGGAATGTCTGTGTGAGAGGTTGGGGTGGTTTTTACTGTTGGAATGTCTGTGTGAGAGGTTGGGGTGGTTTTTACTGTTGAAATGTCTGTGTGAGAGGTTGGGGTGGTTTTTACTGTTGGAATGTCTGTGTGAGAGGTTGGGGGTGGTGTTTGCTGTTGGAATGTCTGTGTGAGAGGTTGGGGTGGTTTTTACTGTTGGAATGTCTGTGTGAGAGGTTGGGGGTGGTTTTTACTGAAGGAATGTCTGTGTGAGAGGTTGGGGTGGTTTTACTGTTGGAATGTCTGTGTGAGTGGTTGGGGTGGTTTTTACTGTTGGAATGTCTGTGTGAGAGGTTGGGGTGGTTTTACTGTTGGAATGTCTGTGTCAGAGGTTGGGCGTGGTTTTTACTGTTGGAATGTCTGTGTGAGAGGTTGGGGTGGTTTTACTGTTGGAATGTCTGTGTGAGAGGTTGGGGTGGTTTTACTGTTGTAATGTCTGTGTGAGAGGTTGGGGTGGTGTTTACTGTTGGAATGTCTGTGTGAGAGGTTGGGGTGGTTTTACTGTTGGAATGTTTATAAAGGGGTACAGCTATTCAAATAAGGAGAAGGCCAAATGTGTGTTGTTGAACTTCCTGTTTGCTCGGGCAAAGTTAGCTATTTGGCTAACAAGGAGGAACAGGGTCAAAGGTGGAGTATAACAGACCCTTTAATGAGATGGTCTCTGCCCACCTTAGAGTTGTGTTTGAGTTCTATAGAATGATAAAATGTGTGGAGATGTTTGAGGAGATATGGTGTGTTGGGGGGCTGTCTGTTTAGCTGGGGAAGATGTTTTGGATATACGGTTGTAGAAGAGTTGTTTTGGGTATTGTGATGTTGGTTTGTTGGTTTGTATCATGTGGTAGATGGAAAGGTGAGTATGGAACATGTATGCAGTACAGGATATATTTAGAGTTTTATTTTTAAGGGGAGTTTTAAATGAAATTAGAATGTTTCAGTAAAGAAAGACAAAAAGTCAAAAGTCCCTCTCTCTCTCTCTCTCTCTCTCTCTCTCTCTCTCTCTCTCTCTCTCTCTCTCTCTCTCTCTCTCTCTCTCTCTCTCTCTCTCTCTCTCTCTCTCTCTCTCTCTCTCTCTCTCTCTCTCTCTCTCTCTCTCTCTCTGAGCAATCAACGTCATCCTCATGACATGTGGTTTAATTAAAGTTTATAGTTTTTAAGCCTAGGGGAAAAAGCAAGAGGGGGAGAGAGAAAGGGGAGACGGAGGTAAGGAGAAGGATAGAGAGAGGAAGATGGTGAGAGATGGAGGGAGGGAGGGCGAAGGGGGAGACGGAGGTAAGGAGAAGGATAGAGAGAGGAAGATGGTGAGAGATGGAGGGAGGGAGAAGGGGGAGACGGATGTACGGAGAAGGATAGAGAGAGGAAGATGGAGAGAGATGGAGGGAGAGAGGAGGGGGAGACGGATATAAGGAGAAGGATAGAGAGAGGAAGATGGAGAGAGGAAGGAGGAAGGAGAATGATAGAGAGAGTAAGAGGGAGAGAGAGGAAGGAGAAGGATAGAAAGAGGAAGAGAGGGAGGGAGGGATATGGGGAAATAAAGAGATTGGAGAAGAGAGGAAGACAGGCACAATAATAGTAAATGAACAAACATTTCACCAACTGGGGACATTATGTTAGTCCCCACAAGGTCAAATGCTATTTCTAGGGGGTTTACGGTTAAGGTTAAAATTATTGTTAGGGTTAGAATTAGGGTTAGGAGCTAGGTTTACTTTTAGGGTTGGGAGCTAGGACTAGGTTTAGGAGCTAGGGCTAGGTTTAGGAGCTAGGGCTAGGTTTAGGAGCTAGGGCTAGGTTTAGGAGCTAGGGCTAGGTTTAGGATCTAGGGCTAGGTTTAGGAGCTCGGGCTAGGTTTAGGTAAGGGTTAGGGTAAGGGTTAAAGTTTGGGATAGGGTAAAAACACAATGTTTATCCAAAGTCATGGTATTACCCGAGCCTGCTTCATGGTCATAGCACTCACTTTTGCCCCCTTTTTTTTGAAGGGATATCTGACGTTCTCAGGACATGGATAGACATCCAATTTCGAAGACACTCATGAGAGATCTGCCTGTCAAAAACAATTTAGCAACAACAAAAAATGCATCTTCATCTTCCTTCCTTCCTTCCTCTTTTTCTCTTTCTCTCTCGCTCCCTTTCTCTGTTCTCTCTTCACCACTTTCACTTCTCTATCCTTCTCTATCTCTCTGACTGATAAGAGGGTATGGAGGGAGAGGGTGAGGGTGTGGGAGAGGGAGAGGGTGTGGGAGAGGGTGTGGGAGAGGGAGAGGGAGAGAGAGAGAGATGCAGAGGGAAAGGGAGAGGGAGAGAGAGAGAAACTGACTGACAGGGTTTTAACTATTTTTTTCTCTCGGCTAATGTATAATTCAGGTGTGGTATTTGAGTGCTTTGCCTCAACCGTCCAATATTATAAACAGTGCTTGGTGGGATCGACAAGTGTTTGATAATTATTTTATCATTTCGCCTGCATGCACTGCAGTCCTTCTCTTTATCTCACCTTCCCCCCTCTCCCCCTCTCTCCTTCTCTCTCTTTTCAATCTATCTCTCGCCATGTTCCTTTTGTCCAACATAATAGCTTTCTCCATGTTCTCTTTTCAATCCCTCCTGACTACTACTGTGTTTGTTTCCTTCCATCCCTTCATCCATCCATCCCTGCATCCATCATCCTTTCATCCCTCTATCTCTTCATCCCTCCATTCACCATCCCTTCATCCATCCATCCCTGCATCCATTCATCCCTTCATCCATCCATCCATCCATCCATCCATCCATCCATCCATCGTTCCATCCATCCATCACTCCATCCCTCTATACCTTCATCCCTGCATCCATTCATCCTTTCATCCCTCCATCACTCCATCCCTGCATCCATCCCTCCACTCCATCCCTCCATCTCTCCATCCCTCCATTCACCATCCCTCCATCCCTCCATCCCTCCATCCATCCATCCCTCCATCCCTCTATACCTCCATCACTCCATCGCTCCATCCCTCTATACCTCCATCACTCTATACCTCCATCACTCCATCGCTCCATCCCTCCATTCCTCCATCCCTCTATACCTCCATCACTCTATCGCTCCATCCCTCTATACCTCCATCACTCCATCGCTCCATTCCTTCATCACTCCATCGCTCCATCCCTCTATACCTCCATCACTCCATCGCTCCATCCCTCTATACCTCCATCCCTCCATTCCTTCATCACTTCATCTATCTGGGCCCATCTTGATGTCACTATTTTGATTTCATCACAATAGTCATTTACAACATTAACAATGTCTACACTGTATTTCTGATCAATTTGATGTTATTTTAATGGACAAAACAATTTGCTTTTCTTTCAAAAACAAGGCCATTTCTAAGTGACCACAAACTTTAGAACGGTAGTGTATATATTTAATACTATAATACTGTTCATTGTATAAATTGTGTATATACTATAATAGTGTTCATTGTATAGATTGTGTATATACAGGGCTCCCTTGTGTATATACTATAATAGTGTTCATTGTATAGATTGTGTATATACAGGGCTCCCTTGTGTATATACTATAATACTGTTCATTGTATAGATTGTGTATATACAGGGCTCCCTTGTGTATATACTATAATACTGTTCACTGTATACATTGTGTATATACAGAGCTCCCTTGTGTATATAATATAAAAGTGTTCACTGTATAGATTGTGTATATACAGAGCTCCCTTGTGTATATACTATAATAGTGTTCATTGTATAGATTGTGTATATACAGGGCTCCCTTGTGTATATACTATAATAGTGTTCATTGTATATATTGTGTATATACAGGGCTCCCTTGTGTATATACTATAATACTGTTCACTGTATACATTGTGTATATACAGAGCTCCCTTGTGTATATAATATAAAGTGTTCACTGTATAGATTGTGTATATACTATATAGTGTTCATTGTATAGATTGTGTATATACTATATAGTGTTCATTGTATAGATTGTGTATATAATATAAAGTGTTCACTGTATAGATTGTGTATATACTATATAGTGTTCATTGTATAGATTGTGTATATACAGGGCTCCTTTGTGAAAGAGTTATTGGCCTTGATTGGACTTCTTGTGAAAATAAAGGTTAAATAAGTAAATGATAATCATCGCCCTCGAGAACACAATGCCCCGCCCTTCTCTCTCTGTTTCCCCATAGCAACCATAAAACAACCAAACAGTGGAATGTTGATGGTTATAAAGTCACTATGTACTGTAGGCGAGGCAGCACCCTGCTATCGAGGCGACGTTGAATAGCAGGAGAAATACAAACAGGGTTTGAAGTGAGCACAACAACCCTGCACGTGACCAGACATAGTTCTGCTCCGATGGGACAGCTTCTGAACATGTTTTATGCTGTACGTGGTTGATGATCCTGTTATAAACAGTGGAGTAAAGGTATATTTTGGGTTTTGATGGGGTACGATAGTTGCGCTATGCTCTTGAGACATTTCTAAGTTATATGATTTAAATCTGCGATTTAATTGACCTCATTCCGAACTCCTCCTCTTCTCCCCCAAACTCCCTCTGTTCTTCAATAGCTCTGAGCCTGTTTCTTCAACGCTCCCGTCTTTCCTCAGCTCAAGCTACTCTAGTTCTTCTGCTGCCGTCACAGCTCTAGGGGCAGAAGCATCACATTGGGAAGAGTGTTAGAGGAGCTGTCTGTAGTTCTGGAACTAAATGGTCTTCGGCGCCCGGGGAACAGTGGGTTAACTCCCTTGCTCAGGGCCAGAACGACAGATTTTTACCTTTGTCAGCTCGGGGATTCGATCCAGCAACCTTTCGGTTACAACGCTCTAACCACTAGGCACTGTCCATTGTGCAGAAATCTATAGAAGCTGTCCCTAGTTCTGGACTGAAATGGCCCTGTCCATGGTGGTGAAATCTATAGAAGCTGTCCCTAGTTCTGGACTGAAATGGCCTGTCCATTGTGGTGAAATCTAGAGGAGCTGTCCCTAGTTCTGGACTGAAATGGCCCTGTCCATGGTGGTGAAATCTAGAGTTGCTGTCCATAGTTCTCTACTGAAATGGCCCTGTCCATGGTGGTGAAATCTAGAGGAGCTGTCCATAGTTCTGGAGTAAAATGGCCCTGTCCATGGTGTTGAAATCTAGAGGAGCTGTCCCTAGTTCTGGACTGAAATGACCCTGTCCATGGTGGTGAAATCTATAGGAGCTGTCCCTAGTTCTGGACTGAAATGGCCCTGTCCATGGTGTTGAAATCTATAGGAGCTATCCCTAGTTCTGGACTGAAATGGCCCTGTCCATGGTGTTGAAATCTATAGGAGCTGTCCCTAGTTCTGGACTGAAATGGCCCTGTCCATGGTGGTGAAATCTATAGGAGCTGTCCCTAGTTCTGGACTGAAATGGCCCTGTCCATGGTGGTGAAATCTATAGGAGCTGTCCCTAGTTCTGGACTGAAATGGCCCTGTCCATGGTGGTGAAATCTATAGGAGCTGTCCCTAGTTCTGGACACAAATGGCCCTGTCCATGGTGTTGAAATCTATAGGAGCTGTCCCTAGTTCTGGACTGAAATGGCCCTGTCCATGGTGTTGAAAACTAGAGGAGCTGTCCATGATGCTGAAACTATTTCATACACCTTGGTAAATATTGTGTCAGATCTCTCCCTGCTAGCTGAGGTGTGCTGTTGTCTGTAGTGATTCTGTAACTATGCTGATGATGTAACAGTGTATCAGAGACCTGCTGGAGGAAGCAGATGCATAAACATCCTTAATAAACAACAACGCTGCTCTCATTAGTAAGAGAGGAGACGAGCTAGAGATATCATTATCCATACCTCATGCTGTCTTCTGTCCCTCTTCTCTCTCTCTCTCTCTGTCTGTCTGTCTGTCTGTCTGTCTGTCTGTCCGTCCGTCCGTCCGTCCGTCCGTCCGTCCGTCCGTCCTCCCCTGAATCTCTCAATTTCTCCTCCTGCCTCCCACTCATCTCCTATCAACATCTTCCCTCTCAGAGTTCTCCCTTTTACCCGTCTCTCCCTCCCTTCTTTCTGTACCCGTTCTTCTCTCCCCTATCCTCTCACCTCTCTATCTGTACAGCCACGCCCCTATCCTCTCACCTCTCTATCTGTACAGCCACGCCCCTATCCTATCACCTCTTTATCTGAACAGCCACGCCCCTATCCTCTCACCTCTCTATCTGTACAGCCACGCCCCTATCCTCTCACCTCTCTATCTGTACAGCCACGCCCCTATCCTCTCCACTCTCTATCTGTACAGCCACGCCCCTATCCTCTCACCTCTCTATTTGTACAGCCACGCCCCTATCCTCTCACCTCTCTATCTGACAGCCACGCCCCTATCCTCTCACCTCTCTATCTGACAGCCACGCCCCTATCCTCTCACCTCTCTATCTGTAAAGCCACGCCCCTATACTCTCACCCCTCTATCTGAACAGTCACGCCCCTATCCTCTCACCTCTCCATCTGTACAGTGAATTCTAGAGGAGCTGTCCATAGTTCTGGACTGAGATGGCCCTGTCCATGGTGGCCCTGTCCTCTCTCCCCCCTCCCTCTCTCTCGCTACCTCTCCACAGCTTCCTGGCATTCTGAAATGTAGAAATGACAACGGGAGACATGGTGTTTTTACTGTCTCTTAAAAGAGTGTGCGCGTGTATGTTTGAGTCTGTGTGTGTTGTGCTAAAGAACACCAGGAGGACCAGAACAGACAGAAGCCTGCTTCCTTCACAAAACGATACATTACAATTGCAGACATGGCTGAGTTTACCCTTTGGCCTCAGAACTGCCTCAATTTATCAGGGCATTTGGGCCCTGGTCAATAGTAGAGCCCTATGGGCCCTGGTCAATAGTAGAGCCCTTTGGGCCCTGGTCAATAGTAGAGCCCTATGGACCCTGGTCAATAGTAGAGCCCTTTGGTCCCTGGTCAATAGTAGAGCCCTATTGGCCCTGGTCAATAGTAGAGCCCTATTGGCCCTGGTCAATAGTAGAGCCCTATTGGCCCTGGTCAATAGTAGAGCCCTATTGGCCCTGGTCAATAGTAGAGCCCTTTGGGCCCTGGTCAATAGTAGAGCCCTTTGGGCCCTGGTCAATAGAAGAGCCCTTTGGGCCCTGGTCAATAGTAGAGCCCTATGGACCCTGGTCAATAGTAGAGCCCTTTGGTCCCTGGTCAATAGTAGAGCCCTATTGGCCCTGGTCAATAGTAGAGCCCTATTGGCCCTGGTCAATAGTAGAGCCCTATTGGCCCTGGTCAATAGTAGAGCCCTTTGGGCCCTGGTCAATAGTAGAGCCCTATTGGCCCTGGTCAATAGTAGAGCCCTATTGGCCCTGGTCAATAGTAGAGCCCTTTGGGCCCTGGTCAATAGTAGAGCCCTATGGACCCTGGTCAATAGTAGAGCCCTTTGGTCCCTGGTCAATAGTAGAGCCCTATTGGTCCCTGGTCAATAGTAGAGCCCTATTGGCCCTGGTCAATAGTAGAGCCCTATTGGCCCTGGTCAATAGTAGAGCCCTATTGGCCCTGGTCAATAGTAGAGCCCTATTGGCCCTGGTCAATAGTAGAGCCCTATTGGCCCTGGTCAATAGTAGAGCCCTTTGGGCCCTGGTCAATAGTAGAGCCCTATGGTCCCTGGTCAATAGTAGAGCCCTATTGGCCCTGGTCAATAGTAGAGCCCTTTGGGCCCTGGTCAATAGTAGAGCCCTTTGGGCCCTGGTCAATAGTAGAGCCCTTTGGGCCCTGGTCAATAGTAGAGCCCTATTGTCCCTGGTCAATAGTAGAGCCCTTTGGGCCCTGGTCAATAGTAGAGCCCTATTGGCCCTGGTCAATAGTAGAGCCCTTTGGGCCCTGGTCAATAGTAGAGCCCTTTGGGCCCTGGTCAATAGTAGAGCCCTTTGGGCCCTGGTCAATAGTAGAGCCCTTTGGGCCCTGGTCAATAGTAGAGCCCTATTGTCCCTGGTCAATAGTAGAGCCCTATGGTCCCTGGTCAATAGTAGAGCACTATTGGCCCTGGTCAATAGTAGAGCCCTTTGGGCCCTGGTCAATAGTAGAGCCCTTTGGGCCCTGGTCAATAGTAGAGCCCTTTGGGCCCTGGTCAAAAGTAGAGCCCTTTGGGCCCTGGTCAATAGTAGAGCCCTTTGGGCCCTGGTCAATAGTAGAGCCCTTTGGGCCCTGGTCAATAGTAGAGCCCTATTGGCCCTGGTCAATAGTAGAGCCCTATGGTCCCTGGTCAATAGTAGAGCCCTATTGGCCCTGGTCAATAGTAGAGCCCTTTGGGCCCTGGTCAATAGTAGATCCCTTTGGGCCCTGGTCAATAGTAGAGCCCTATGGTCCCTGGTCAATAGTAGAGCCCTTTGGTCCCTGGTAAATAGTAGAGCCCTTTGGGCCCTGGTCAATAGTAGAGCCCTTTGGGCCCTGGTCAATAGTAGAGCCCTTTGGGCCCTGGTCAATAGTAGAGCCCTTTGGTCCCTGGTCAATAGTAGATCCATTTGGTCCCTGGTCAATAGTAGAGCCCTTTGGACCCTGGTCAATAGTAGAG
>NC_074700.1:20071293-20081293 GCF_029448725.1 Salvelinus fontinalis | reverse complement strand
TTAGACGGTGGGGTTAGACGGTGGGGTTAGACCAGATAGACGGTGGGGTTAGACCAGTTAGACGGTGGGGTTAGACCAGTTAGACGGTGGGGTTAGACCAGTTAGACGGTGGGGTTAGACCAGATAGACGGTGGGGTTAGACCAGATAGACGGTGGGGTTAGACCAGTTAGACGGTGGGGTTAGAACCAGTTAGACGGTGGGGTTAGATCAGTTAGACGGTGGGGTTAGACGGTGGGGTTAGACCAGATAGACGGTGGGGTTAGACCAGTTAGACGGTGGGGTTAGACCAGATAGATGGTGGGGTTAGACCAGTTAGACGGTGGGGTTAGACGGTGGGGTTAGACCAGTTAGACGGTGGGGTTAGACCAGTTAGACCAGTTAGACGGTGGGGTTAGACCAGTTAGACGGTGGGGTTAGACGGTGGGGTTAGACCAGTTAGACGGTGGGGTTAGACCAGTTAGACGGTGGGGTTAGACGGTGGGGTTAGACCAGTTAGACGGTGGGGTTAGACCAGTTAGACGTTGGGGTTAGACCAGTTAGACGGTGGGGTTAGACCAGTTAGACGGTGGGGTTAGACCAGTTGAGTGAGAAGAAGCATTTCCGCTTGAGGAAATGTGTTACTGCTGTCACGGCAGCAAAAGGTAGAGGGAAACGTAGTCAGGTTCAGAGAAAATTTGATATTTAGAATTAGGTACTAAGGGTAGGTTCTCTCAATATTAATGGGGGAAGGGACAGGAATAAGAGGGCTTGGGTATTAGAAGTAATAAAACAGAAAAGGCTTAATGTAGTTTTCCTTCAGGAGACACATAGTGATGAGGCTAACGAGGTTGACTGGGGTATGTGGTGGGAGGGGCAGCGTATACTCAGTCATGGTACTAATTTCAGTGCTGGGGTGGCCATCTTGTTTTCCTCAGGCTTAGGGGTGACTGTGGTATCTACAACAGAGGTTGTCAACAGTCGGTTTTTATTGGTCAAGGTGGATGTTATGTTTAGTTGTTTATTTTGTATGTTTATGCTCCTAATGAGGGTACAGAGCGTATTGCTGTATTTGATCAAATAAAGGAAACCTGTAGACAGTGAGACCAAGAGGGGTGTGGTTTTAGGGGACTGGAACGATACAGTGGATTTTACTGTTGATCACACCACTGAAGAACCTCACCTGCGGTCAGCCACTTGTCTGCCTGGTCTATTAACTGAGTTTGAGCTTTCTGATGTGTGGAGAGTAAGAAATGCAAAAGTTAGGCAGTACACATGGCTAAAAGTTAATGAAGGTCGTGTCAGTGCAGCAAGGTTAGACAGGTTGTATGTATCTGATCTCTACTGTAGTAGGGTTGGTAGGTTAGACAGGTGGTGTGTATCTGATCACTACTGTAGTAGGGTTGGAAGGTTAGACAGGTGGTGTGTATCTGATCACTACTGTAGTAGGGTTGGAAGGTTAGACAGGTTGTATATATCTGATCACTACTGTAGTAGGGTTGGAAGGTTAGACAGATTATATGTATCTGATCACTACTGTAGTAGGGTTGGAAGGTTAGACAGGTTGCTTGTATCTGATCACTACTGTAGTGGGGTTGGAAGGTGTGATATTACTCCTGTGGGTTTCTCTGATCACCACAATGTGTCTGTTGATATCCACTTGTCCTGTTCACTAAGGTCATCACCTTACTGGTATTTTAATGTTAAGTTCTTACATGATGTCATGTTTTGTGAAAAATCTTTGTTGTTTTGGAAAAAATGGAGGGTTACTAAATGGAATTTTGAATCCTTGAGACAATGGTAGGAGGTTGGCGAAGGCCCAAATACGAGTGTTTTGTCAACAGTATACTGCTCTGTCTCGTATTGAAGTTAAAGAGACTGTCAGGGCCCTTGAACAGGACATCAAATCTATTGAATTAAAGTTGCTCACTCAGAATGACCCCGGACGAGTCATGAACTTACAGGACAAGAGACATGAACTGAGGTACTAGCGTTTAAAAAAAAACTTGGACAGTCGACATTGCAACGTAAACAGATGGTCTGCCTTCGTCTTCCTGATGGGAAGGTGACCACGGATGACAGTGAAATGTGTCAACATGCCGTGGATTTCTACTCTGCCCTCTAGAAGGCGGAGGATTGTCACTCTCTGTGTACTGAACAGTTGTTACACAGTCTTCCTCAATTGGGCCCAGAGCAGAGAGCTGCTTTGGACTCTGACATTACTCTGTAGGAGCTGTCCACAGCAGTTATGCAGCTCTCATCCGGCCAAGCTCTTGGCATCGATGGTTTACCATCTGAGTTCTAGAAGCACTTTTGGGGGTCTATTGGTGGGATTTTTATGAAGTGGTGTGTGAATCTTTGCATGAGGGTTCTCTTCCTGTATCCTGTCAACGTGCTGTGCTTTCATTGTTGCCAAAAAAGGGGGATTTGGCTCTTTGAAAAAATTGGCGACGTGTTGCATTGCCGTGTGCAGAATATAAAATGATATCTAAATGTCTCTCAAACAGGTTGAAAGAGTATCTGGGGCTTAATGTGTACCTGACCGGTCTATTGTTGATGACCTGTTTCTAATAAGAGATGTTTTAGACATTAGTAAACTGTCTGATGTGAATGTGGGTTTACTCTCTTTGGATCAGGAGAAGGCTTTTGACCGTGTGGACCACCAGTATTTGTTCAAAACGATGAAAGCCTTTGGGTTTGGGGATGTTTTTTCTGTATTGGATGAATTTACTGTATGCTGGGGCCTCGTGTATGGTGAAGGAGGGGGGTGGTTTGAGTTGCCCCATCCCTGTCCAAAGGGGTATCAGGCAGGGATGCCCAATTTCAGGACAGTTGACTGGTAATTGAGCCAATGCTTTGTTTCTTTAAGGGCTAGGCTTACTGGTTTCTCTGTGCCAGGAGTAATGAAGAATCACACGATAGCACTGTCTGCGTATGCAGATGACGTGACAGTTTTTATTACAGGGGCTGAGGATGTTAAGGTTCTCTCAAATGCTCTAAAGGTGTATGACGGGGCCTCCTTAGCTAGAGTCAATTGGGAAAAGAGTGAATCGCTGTGGGCAGGTCATCTTCAGACTGAGTCCCCTCCATGGGTACCAGGATTCAGTGGGGCAGAGATGGGATGAAGACTTGGGGGGTTTTCTAGGCTCCGATGTCTTTCAGAAAAAGCACTGGGAGGGTGTAGTGGAGAAAGTGTGTACTGGCAGGGTGTAGTGGAGAAAGTGTGTGCCCAACTGTCAAGGTGGAAATAGGAGATACCCCAGCTGTCTTATAGGGGAAGGGTACTGGTAGCCAATAATCTAGCTGCCTCCACTGTGGCACAGACTAATGATTTTACAACCACCAAAGGGTCTGATACAACAGCTTCAGAGGACCCTTGTCAACTTCCTCTGGTCTGGACAACATTGGATTAAAGCTGCAGCCCTGTACCTGCCTCTGCACGAGGGTGGGCAAGGCCTGGTGGACATTTCCTCTAGGATCATGGCTTTCCGGCTTCAAGCAGCCCAGAGACTGTTGTGCAGTGACGGTTCTAGCTGGGTCAATACAGCCTACACAGTGATGAGGAGAGCAGGCTGTTTGGGCATAGACAAGCACCTTTTCCTCTTGATGCTAGAGGGGGGTAATTTGTCTGGTCTGACCCCATTTTATGATTCTGTTATGCTGGCTTGTAGAGGTTTTGTCAAGTCCCGTAAGGCCGGCACACCACCAGGGATGTGGCTTTTTGAAGAGCCTCTTTTTTACAACACTGCCATCCAGTCCCGTGCTCTGGGTTCAGCCTGCCTACGTTCATGCCTGTTAGGTTTGGGGTGTACTAAGCTGGGTCATCTGATGCGGAGCAGGAGCAGATCGTTGGAGGAGCTGGGAGAAAGAGCAGGGATCCGATCATCACGCCTATTGAGGAAGGTCGTTGATGAGGTCTGTGACTCCTTGCCAGTACTTCATCTGCAGTATGTGACTGACACTTCCAATTCAGATTGGTGGACAGAGGGTCTGGATTATGCACTGATGGTTAGTGCTGCGGCGGGGGCATTAGAGGAAGACGTGGGGATGCTGCTTTCCTTCCATACCCCGGAGCTGGGGGGGTTCAAGGCGGTGGGAAAGAAGGCCATGTACAAAATCTGTGTAAAAGTGTCCCGTGCCTGTTCCCTGGAAGGGGTTAAATGGTGGGCGGGTGTGTTGGGTCCAGATGCCTCCCCTAAAGGCTGTTGGTGGTCATCATACAGACTGCCTATTGAAAAGAGGACAGCTGACCTCCAATGGAGGATAATACATGGAGCTATAGCCACCAACATGCATCTGGTACACCTGGACCCTACTGTTGGGGAAGGGTGTCCATTCTGTGCTGATTCTGAAACTCTGGCACATCTGTTCTTACAGTGTCCCAGGTTGGTCTTAATGATTGACCTGATCACTAGCTGGTTCTCAGCTCTGGGAGAGGTTTTCTCTTCCCAACAGTTTATATTTGGGCTAAAGTACAGGTTTAGTCGAAGGGGTGTAGTTCTCTTGCTTAACCTTTTGTCAGGGGCAGCTAAATTAGCAATATGGAAGACACAAAAGAACAGTATTCCTGGACAGGGGTCTGTGGATGTGGTGGGACTGCTGGAGGGGATGTTGGCATCGCGCGAGACTGAGGGTTTTCCTATTAAAAAATGGTTAACAACATTGATCTGTTTATGGGGTATTCAGAGGCTGTTGTGTTTAGTTACTGTGGAGGAAGATTTGGTGTTGTGTATTTAATTGACGTGTTACCATGGTTTTGTTTGAGTGTTTATTGTGTTATTTTATGTAAAACTCTCTCTCTCTCTCTCTTTGTTCTCTCTCTCTCTCTCTCTCTCTCTCTCTCTCTCTCTCTCTCTCTCTTTGTTCTCTCTCTCTTTTCTCTCTCTCTGCTCACCATTTCTCTCTCTGCTCTCTGTTGCCTCCCTCTCTGCTCACCTTTTCTCTCTCTCTCTCTCTCTCTCTCTCTCTCTCTCTCTCTCTCTCTCTCTCTCTCTCTCTCTCTCTCTCTTTGTTCTCCTCTCTCTTTCTCTCTCTTCTCTCTGCCTGCCTCCCTCTCTGCCTGCCTCCCTCCCTCCCTCCATAGGTTTGCTTTGATCATCGTAGTGAAATAAATCGGGGTGATCTGTGCTGAAACATTGTTTAATAGCTCAGAAACGCCTGGGTCAGTGCCACGTATAAACATGCCTCACATAAACGCCGCATGACTGCATTAGAAAACGTGTGTGTTGGAGACAAAGAGGAAGAATGGTTCAACACATTATTACCACCACATTATCATCCCCTCTTGTTGTCTCTCTTCTCTAACACAAATCCATCTGGACACAAAACTGTTACACAGAATGAGAAGTTCAAAGAGAATCAACAACCTCCATCCCGCCAACCCCCCAACCCCCCAACCCCCCCAACTCTCCATCCCTCCATCTCTCCATCCCTCCATCTCTCCATCCCTCCAACTCTCCATCCCTCCAACTCTCCATCCCTCCATCTCTCCATCCCTCCAACTCTCCATCCCTCCATCCCTCCAACTCTCCATCCCTCCATCCCTCCAACCCCCCATCCCTCCATCCCTCCATCCCTCCAACTCTCCAACTCTCCATCCCTCCAACTCTCCATCCCTCCATCCCTCCAACCCCCCAACCCCCCAACTCTCCATCCCTCCAACCCCCCAACTCTCCATCCCTCCATCCCTCCAACTCTCCATCCCTCCATCCCCCCAACTCTCCATCCCTCCAACTCTCCATCCCTCCAACTCTCCATCCCTCCAACTCTCCATCCCTCCATCTCTCCATCCCTCCAACCCCCCCAACTCTCCATCCCTCCAACTCTCCAACTCTCCATCCCTCCATCCCTCCAACTCTCCATCCCTCCAACTCTCCATCCCTCCAACTCTCCATCCCTCCAACTCTCCATCCCTCCAACTCTCCATCTCTCCATCCCTCCATCCCTCCAACTCTCCATCCCTCCATCCCTCCAACTCTCCATCCCTCCAACTCTCCATCCCTCCATCCCTCCAACTCTCCATCCCTCCATCCCTCCATCCCTCCAACCCCCCATCCCTCCATCCCTCCATCCCTCCAACTCTCCAACTCTCCATCCCTCCAACTCTCCATCCCTCCATCCCTCCAACCCCCCAACCCCCCAACTCTCCAACCCCCCAACTCTCCATCCCTCCATCCCTCCAACTCTCCATCCCTCCATCCCCCCAACTCTCCATCCCTCCAACTCTCCATCCCTCCAACTCTCCATCCCTCCATCTCTCCATCCCTCCAACCCCCCCAACTCTCCATCCCTCCATCCCCCCAACTCTCCATCCCTCCAACTCTCCATCCCTCCAACTCTCCATCCCTCCATCTCTCCATCCCTCCAACCCCCCCAACTCTCCATCCCTCCAACTCTCCAACTCTCCATCCCTCCATCCCTCCAACTCTCCATCCCTCCAACTCTCCATCCCTCCAACTCTCCATCCCTCCAACTCTCCATCTCTCCATCCCTCCATCCCTCCAACTCTCCATCCCTCCATCCCTCCAACTCTCCATCCCTCCAACTCTCCATCCCTCCATCCCTCCAACTCTCCATCCCTCCATCCCTCCATCCCTCCAACCCCCCATCCCTCCATCCCTCCATCCCTCCAACTCTCCAACTCTCCATCCCTCCAACTCTCCATCCCTCCATCCCTCCAACCCCCCAACCCCCCAACTCTCCAACCCCCCAACTCTCCATCCCTCCATCCCTCCAACTCTCCATCCCTCCATCCCCCCAACTCTCCATCCCTCCAACTCTCCATCCCTCCAACTCTCCATCCCTCCATCTCTCCATCCCTCCAACCCCCCCAACTCTCCATCCCTCCAACTCTCCAACTCTCCATCCCTCCATCCCTCCAACTCTCCATCCCTCCAACTCTCCATCCCTCCAACTCTCCATCCCTCCAACTCTCCATCCCTCCAACTCTCCATCTCTCCATCACTCCATCCCTCCAACTCTCCATCCCTCCATCCCTCCAACTCTCCATCCCTCCAACTCTCCATCCCTCCAACTCTCCATCTCTCCATCCCTCCATCCCTCCAACTCTCCATCCATCCAACTCTCCATCCCTCCATCCATCCAACTCTCCATCCCTCCATCCCTCCAACTCTCCATCCCTCCATCCCTCCAACTCTCCATCCCTCTATCCCTCCAACTCTCCATCCCTCCAACTCTCCATCCCTCCATCCCTCCAACTCTCCATCCCTCCAACTCTCCATCCCTCCATCCCTCCAACTCTCCATCCCTCCAACTCTCCATCCCCCCAACTCTCCATCCCTCCATCCCTCCAACTCTCCATCCCTCCAACTCTCCACCCCTCCAACTCTCCATCCCTCCAACTCTCCATCTCTCCATCCCTCCATCCCTCCAACTCTTCATCCCTCCATCCCTCCAACTCTCCATCCCTCCATCCCTCCAACTCTCCATCCCTCCATCCCTCCAACTCTCCAACTCTCCATCCCTCCAAATCTCCATCCCTCCAACTCTCCATCTCTCCATCCCTCCAACTCTCCATCCCTCCATCCCTCCAACTCTCCATCCCTCCATCCCTCCAACTCTCCATCCCTCCAACTCTCCATCCCTCCAACTCTCCATCTCTCCATCCCTCCAACTCTCCATCCCTCCATCCCTCCAACTCTCCATCCCTCCAACTCTCCATCTCACCATCCCTCCATCCCTACATCCCTCCATCCCTCCAACTCTCCATCCCTCCAACCCTCCAACTCTCCAACTCTCCATCCCTCCAACTCTCCAACTCTCCATCCCTCCAACTCTCCATCCCTCCAACTCTCCATCTCTCCATCCCTCCAGCTCTCCATCCCTCCAACTCTCCATCCCTCCATCCCTCCATCCCTCCATCTCTCCAACTCTCCATCCCTCCAACCCTCCAACTCTCCAACTCTCCATCCCTCCAACTCTCCAACTCTCCATCCCTCCATCCCTCCAACTCTCCATCCCTCCATCCCTCCAACTCTCCATCCCTCCAACCCTCCAACCCTTAAACTCTCCAATCTGAGATGTCATTCGGTCAATCAGGAGTCTTTTAAATCCCTCTGCACCTGTGTTCTCTGTTTTAGTTGGCTAGTGTTGTCCTCTATGCTCTGGGCAGAGACACACACACCTCCCTCTGTGCTCTGGGCAGAGACACACACACCTCCCTCTATGCTCTGGGCAGAGACACACACACCTCCCTCTATGCTCTGGGCAGTGGCAAAGCTCTGCACCTGTGTGCTGTGTTTGTGCTTTACCCCACAGTGTTGCATGATGCGCCATTGGCTGTTGGGGGCATTAGCTGATCTGTATGTCTGTGTATGTGTGTGTGTGTGTGTGTGTGTGTGTGTTAGCTGATCTGTGTCACAAGGATCGCTCCTCACCATCTGCTGTTTGTGCTGGGAGTTGTCCCTATGAGCTGTTCTGGGGTCAGTCTGCTTTGATGTGAACTAATGGGTTGGGGTGTAGTTACTGTTGGCTAAACTAGTCCTAGATCTGTTGTAAGGTGACTACCTCTGCCTGGAGCTTGTTGTAGGGTTGACTGCATTGGGCCATTGGCCAACAATGACTTAACCCTGGGTGAGTCAGAGTGGTGTGTGTGTCTCTGTGTGTATCTGTGATTGTATGTGTCCTCTACTGATTGGCAAGCTGTAAGGTGTTTTGGATATCAGAGGACTCATGTTCACAGCCACTTAAAAACTTCTTATGGCTGAGATACCGTTAACGGCATCGACTTGACAACAGCCAGTGAAAGTGCAGGGCGCCAAATTCAAACAACAGAAATCTCATAATTAAAATTCCTCAAACATACAAGTATTTCACACCATTTTAAAGATAAACTTGTTGTAAATCCAGCCACAGTGTCCGATTTCAAAATGGCTTAACGACGAAAGCACACCAAACGATTATGTTAGGTCAGTACCTAGTCACAGAAAAACACAGCCATTTTTCCAGCCAAAGAGAGGAGTCACAAAAAGCTGAAATAGACATAAAATGAATCACTAACCTTTGATGATCTTCATCAGATGACACTCATAGTACTTCATGTTACACAATACATGTATGTTTTGTTCGATAAAGTTCATATTTATATCAAAAAATCTTAGTTTACATTGGCGCGTTATGTTCAGTAATGTTTTGCCTTCAAAACATCCGGTGATTTTGCAGAGAGCCTCATAAATTTACAGAAATGCGCATAATAATCATTGATAAAAGATACAAGTATTATACATGGAACTTTAGATAAACTTCTCCTCAATGCAACCGCTGTGTCAGATTTCAAAACAACCTTACGGAAAAAGCATACCATGCTATAATCTAAGTACAGCGCTCAAAGCCCAAACAAACCATACAGATGTTGTGGAGTCAACAGAAGTCAGAAATAGTATTATAAATATTCACTTACCTTTGATGATCTTCATCAGAATGCACTCCCAGGAATCCCAGTTCCACAATAAATGTTTGTTTGTTCGATAACATCCATAATTTATGTCCATATACCTCCTTTTCGTTCCAAAATCCAAATTGATGACATGCAGGTCAGACGAAAGTCAAAACATTCCATTACAGTTCGTAGAAACATGTCAAACGATGTATAGAATCAATCTTTAGGATGTTTTTAACATAAATCTTCAATAATATTTCAACCGGAGAATTCCTTCGTCTTCAGAAATGCGATGAAACGCAGGTCGCTCTCACGGGACCACGTGTGATCAGCTCATGCCAGACACCTGACTCAAAGAGCTCTCCTTCCCGCATTCTTCAAGGTAGAAGCATCAAACAAGGTTCTAAAGACTGTTGACATCTAGTGGAAGCCTTAGGAAGTGCAATATGACCTGAAAGATACTGTATATTGGATAGGCAAACCTACAAACCTCAGATTTCCAACTTCCAGGTTAGATTTTTTCTCAGGTTTTTGCCTGCCATATGAGTTCTGTTATACTCACAGACATCATTCAAACAGTTTTAGAAACTTCAGAGTGTTTTATATCCAAAAATACTAATAATATG
>NC_074700.1:20053793-20066293 GCF_029448725.1 Salvelinus fontinalis | reverse complement strand
AATACAATATTGTCAAGGACGGAGGGAATACATAACCTGTTATCAACATGGACTGGACTGGTCAGACAAAACAGCTGGAGAAGAACTAACAAACACCTCAACAAACATTTGATCCATATATTGTAACTCCTTGTTACAAAGAGTCAGGTTCATGTTCAGAATGAGCCTTTAGTCCAGTCAGGGTATCATGGAAGTGTATCTTTGACATAACATTGAATTGCATTTTTCAGTTCCACTTCTCACTGTTTCCACCAGGGAGTTCAACAGTTCATTGGGTTTCACGCAGCTTCCTCACGGATAGAAAAACATCTTAGAATAACAGGAGCATGATCTGAATTCACTTCTCCCCATCTCTGTGCAGCCTTGTAGCCGTGACTGACCCAGGGTTTACCCAACACTACATGTACCAGACTGGGGTTCTCCTGTAGTCTCCCTGGTAACAGTGAGCTAGCAGGACAGACCCTGTAGTTACTATACTCTGTCTGTCTCTAGTTCTAGCACCCTGTTAACAGTGAGCTAGTCAGACAGACCCTGTAGTTACTATACTCTGTCTCTAGTTCTAACACCCTGTTAACAGTGAGCTAGTCAGACAGACCCTGTAGTTACTCTACTCTGTCTCTAGTTCTAACACCCTGTTAACAGTGAGGTAGTCAGACAGACCCTGTAGTTACTATACTCTGTCTCTAGTTCTAACACCCTGTTAACAGTGAGCTAGTCAGACAGACCCTGTAGTTACTATACTCTGTCTGTCTCTAGTTCTAACACCCTGTTAACAGTGAGGTAGTCAGACAGACCCTGTAGTTACTATACTCTGTCTCTAGTTCTAACACCCTGGTAACAGTGAGGTAGTCAGACAGACCCTGTAGTTACTATACTCTGTCTCTAGTTCTAACACCCTGTTAACAGTGAGCTAGTTAGACAGACCCTGTAGTTACTATACTCTGTCTCTAGTTCTAACACCCTGTTAACAGTGAGCTAGCCAGACAGACCCTGTAGTTACTATACTCTGTCTGTCTCTAGTTCTAACACCCTGGTAACAGTGAGCTAGTCAGACAGACCCTGTAGTTACTATACTCTGTCTGTCTCTAGTTCTAACACCCTGTTAACAGTGAGCTAGTCAGACAGACCCTGTAGTTACTATACTCTGTCTCTAGTTCTAACACCCTGGTAACAGTGAGCTAGTTAGACAGACCCTGTAGTTACTATACTCTGTCTCTAGTTCTAACACCCTGGTAACAGTGAGCTAGTTAGACAGACCCTGTAGTTACTATACTCTGTCTGTCTCTAGTTCTAACACCCTGTTAACAGTGAGCTAGTCAGACAGACCCTGTAGTTACTATACTCTGTCTCTAGTTCTAACACCCTGGTAACAGTGAGCTAGTCAGACAGACCCTGTAGTTACTATACTCTGTCTCTAGTTCTAACACCCTGTTAACAGTGAGCTAGTTAGACAGACCCTGTAGTTACTATACTCTGTCTCTAGTTCTAACACCCTGTTAACAGTGAGGTAGTTAGACAGACCCTGTAGTTACTATACTCTGTCTCTAGTTCTAACACCCTGTTAACAGTGAGCTAGTCAGACAGACCCTGTAGTTACTCTACTCTGTCTCTAGTTCTAACACCCTGGTAACAGTGAGGTAGTTAGACAGACCCTGTAGTTACTATACTCTGTCTCTAGTTCTAACACCCTGTTAACAGTGAGCTAGTCAGACAGACCCTGTAGTTACTATACTCTGTCTCTAGTTCTAACACCCTGTTAACAGTGAGGTAGTTAGACAGACCCTGTAGTTACTATACTCTGTCTCTAGTTCTAACACCCTGTTAACAGTGAGCTAGTCAGACAGACCCTGTAGTTACTCTACTCTGTCTCTAGTTCTAACACCCTGGTAACAGTGAGGTAGTTAGACAGACCCTGTAGTTACTATACTCTGTCTCTAGTTCTAACACCCTGGTAACAGTGAGCTAGTCAGACAGACCCTGTAGTTACTATACTCTGTCTCTAGTTCTAACACCCTGTTAACAGTGAGCTAATTGGTAAATTCCTACATTCCTTCTTTTACGCCTTCTTTTTCTGCCATAAACATTATACTATATCAGCACTATGACCAGGGCCATACTATATCAGTACCATACTATATCAGCACTATGACCAGGGCCATACTATATCAGTAGCATACTATATCAGTAGCATACTATATCAGTACCATACTATATCAGTACCATACTATATCAGCACTATGACCAGGGCCATACTATATCAGTGCCATGACCAGGGCCATACTATATCAGTAGCATACTATATCAGTACCATACTATATCAGTACCATACTATATCAGTACCATACTATATCAGTACCATACTATATCAGCACTATGACCAGGGCCATACTATATCAGTGCCATGACCAGGGCCATACTATATCAGTACCATGACCTGGGCCATACTATATCAGTACCATACTATATCAGTACCATGACCAGGGCCATACTATATCAGTACCATGCCCAGGGTCATACTATATCAGTACCATACTATATCAGCACTATGACCAGGGCCATACTATATCAGTACCATGACCAGGGCCATACTATATCAGTACCATGACCTGGGCCATACTATATCAGTACCATACTATATCAGTACCATGACCAGGGCCATACTATATCAGTACCATGCCCAGGTTCATACTATATCAGTACCATACTATATCAGCACTATGACCAGGGCCATACTATATCAGTACCATGACCAGGGCCATACTATATCAGTACCATGACCTGGGCCATACTATATCAGCACTATAACCAGGGCCATACTATATCAGTACCATGACCAGGGCCACACTATATCAGTCCCATGACCAGGGCCATACTATATCAGTACCATGACCAGGGCCACACTATATCAGTCCCATGCTATATCAGTACCATACTATATCAGCACTATGACCAGGGCCATACTATATCAGTACCATGACCAGTGACATACTATATCAGCACCATAATATATCAGTGCCATACTATATCAGTACCATGACCAGGGCCATGCTATATCAGTACTTTGACCAGGGTCATACTATATCAGCACTATGACCAGGGCCATACTGTATCAGTACCATGACCAGGGCCATACTATATCAGTACTTTGACCAGGGTCATACTATATCAGCACTATGACCAGGGACATACTATATCAGTACCATGACCAGGGCCATACAATATCAGCACTATGACCAGGGCCATACTATATCAGTACCATGACCAGGGTCATACTATATCAGTAGCATACTATATCAGTACCATAATATATCAGTGCCATACTATATCAGTACCATGCCCAGGGTCATACTATATCAGCACCATACTATATCAGCACTATGACCAGGACCATACTATATCAGTACCATGACCAGGGCCATACTATATCAGTACCATGACCAGGGTCATACTATATCAGTACCATAATATATCAGTACCATACTATATCAGTACCATGACCAGGGCCATACTATATCAGTACCATGACCAGGGTCATACTATATCAGTACCATACTATACCAGTACCATGACCAGGGCCATACTATATCAGTACTATGACCAGGGCCATACTATATCAGTACCATAATTTATCAGTATCATACTATATCAGTACCATACTATACCAGTACCATGACCAGGGCCATACTATATCAGTACTATGACCAGGGCCATACTATATCAGTACCATACTATATCAGTATCATACTATATCAGTACCATACTATATCAGTATCATACTATATCAGTACCATACTATATCAGGGCCATACTATATCAGTACCATACTATATCAGTACCATACTATATCAGGGCCATACTATATCAGTACCATACTATATCAGTACCATACTATATCAGTACCATACTATATCAGTGCCATACAATATCAGCACTATGACCAGGGCCATACTATATCAGTACCATGACCAGGGCCATACTATATCAGTACCATGACCAGGGTCATACTATATCAGTAGCATACTATATCAGTACCATAATATATCAGTGCCATACTATATCAGTACCATGCCCAGGGTCATACTATATCAGCACCATACTATATCAGCACTATGACCAGGACCATACTATATCAGTACCATGACCAGGGCCATACTATATCAGTACCATGACCAGGGTCATACTATATCAGTAGCATACTATATCAGTACCATACTATATCAGCACTATGACCAGAGCCTCTGTACAGAGGAGAAGAGTCTGGTAGTGGTAGAGAGGAAGGGAGATTGAAGTTGTGAGACTTCAGCTGTCACCACCCGGGGAGAGAGCTGAGAAATCTCTCTCACACTCTCCCTCACACGCACGCACGCACGCACGCACACACACGCACGCACGCACGCACGCACGCACGCACGCACGCACGCACGCACGCACACACACACACACACACACACACACACACACACACACACACACACACACACACACACACACACACACGCCCCTCACACCCTCGTCACTCACTCCCCAGGGCTTCACATAGCCTCTCTAATAACCACAGGTGAGAGGAACAACAGCGTGTGTGTCTTAAACACTGTGTGTGTCTCTCTCACACACACTCATCCCTTCACAAAGGCACAGTCAGACTCCTAGACTCCCAGCCAAATCCCCCACTGTGTTCCAAATGGAACCCTTTTCCCTTTATGGTGTACTACCCATGGGAGGTAGGGTGCCATTAGGAACACCACTTCCTCTCCGCATGTAGTCTCATCTCGCTAACGTGTGTGTGTGTGTGTGTTTGTGTGTGTGTTTCTGTGTGTGTGTGTTTGTGTGTGTGTTTGTGTGTGTGTGTGTTTGTGTGTGTGTTTGTGTGTGTGTGTGTTTGTGTGTGTGTGTGTGTGTGTGTGTGTGTGTGTGTGTGTGTGTGTGTGTGTGTGTGTGTGTGTGTGTGTGTGTGTGTGTGTGTGTGTGTGTGTGTGTGTTTGTGTGTGTGTGTGTGTGTGTGTGTGTGTGTGAGAGAGAGATGGAATATTTTTTTAGAAATAGTTTTTTCACCAAAAGCTTTCCAGGGTTGGCTGCATTCTCCAGTCAGTACCATACTATAGATGAGATGAGCCTGTTACTGTGTTGAAACAGTATATGCTTTGATACAGTATGATGTAGTTTCACAGGTATTTTGGTTTCAAATGAGTTCTGGCTTAGGGAACAAGTAGCAGCACCTACATTGACCTACACATTACGCTAAGGCTGTTCTTATCTTATCCTGCTGCTTTTCTCATTAGGGCAAAAGTCTTTGCTCTCTCCTCTCTCCTCCGTCATCTTTCCTCCATCCTCTCTCCTTCGTCCTCTTTCCTCTGCTCTCTCTCCTTTGTCCTCTCTCCTTCGTCCTCTCTCCTTTCTCCTCTCTCCTTCGTCCTCTCCTCTGTCCTTTCTCTGTCATCTTTCCTCTGTGCTCTTTCCTCTGCTCTCTCTCCTTTGTCCTCTCTCCTTGGTCCTCTCTCCTTCGTAATCTCTCCTCCGTCCTCTCTCCTTCATCCTCTCTCCTTCGTCCTCTCCTCTGTCCTTTCTCTGTCATCTTTCCTCTGTGCTCTTTCCTCTGCTCTCTCTCCTTTGTCCTCTCTCCTTCGTCCTCTCTCCTTCGTCCTCTCTCCAGAGGAGTAAATTGATAAGTGGTTTCCAGGTTGTCCAAGCTCATCTTAGTTCATGTTCCTTCTCCTCGACGCCTCTCCTCGATTACCTTTGACCTTTTTCAAAAGGAGGAGAGAGGACACAGGAGTTAATAATAAAAAAATGCCCATGTCTTACCCCATCCTCCTCTCCCTCTCCCTCCTCCTTCCTCTAAATCTCTCCATGTAAATGTTATTTACCACCCACCTACCTCCTTCTCCCAGGGAGACACAACCTCCCCCTACCTCCCTTACTTCCCTCTCTCCCTCCCCCTTTTGTCCAGGGAGACACACATCGTTGGGTTCTCAGAGAGCAGTGATTAGTCTTCATGGAGTGTATCGTTGCCGTGGAGTTTATCACTGGTTTTGATGGGTGCCCCCTCCATGTGAGGCTCCTCCAGGAGAGGAGTGGCTGGTGGGTTTGTGCGGTACTTGTGCTCTCTCTTCCTCTTCTTTCTCACTCCTCTCTCTCTTGACTCTCTTGACAGTCCATACAGAAGCTCTAGCTGCCCTCCCTTTCTCTCTCCCTCCCCTCTCTTTCTCTCTCCCTCCCCTCCCTTTCTCTCTCCCTCCCCTCCCTTTCTCTCCCCCACCACTCCCTTTCTCTCTCCCCTCCACTCCCTTTCTCTCTCCCTCCCCTCTCTTTCTCTCTCCCCTCCCCTCCCTTTCTCTCCCCCACCACTCCCTTTCTCTCTCCCTCCCCCCCTTTCTCTCCCCACCACTCCCTTTCTCTTTCCCTCCCCTCCCTTTCTCTCTCCCTCCCTTCTCTTTCTCTCTCCCTCCCCTCTCTTTCTCTCTCCCCTCCCCTCCCTTTCTCTCCCCCACCACTCCCTTTCTCTCTCCCCTCCCCTCCCTTTCTCTCTCCCTCCCCTCCCTTTCTCTCTCCCCGCCACTCCCTCCCTCCCCTCTCTTTCTCTTCCCTCCCTTCCATCCCACTTTCTCATGGACTCACTCACTCTGACAACCCAGACATCCATCCCTCCCTACCTCCCTACCTCTCTACCCTCCCTCTCTCTTTCTCTCTCTCCCTCCCTCATCTGAGGTGAATAACAGTCATTACTCTGAGCACTCTGAGCACTCTGACTGTGAGGTCAAGGACAGCCATTATGCCATTAGAGCTGTCTGACTGTGAGGTCAAGAACAGCATGGGGCTCTGTTCCACCGTGACCCATAGGTAATGGGTAGTGAGGTAATGGGCGTGAAACGTGATGTCAGCACTACAAACTGCTATTAGTGCTGCCTCACTGATAAAGGAAGTGTATGGGGCTGCAACCACATATGTCTGGATCAATGGGAGATAGATCAATGCAGGCTACAAGCACACATGTGAAGGGCAGGGTGTGAGTGGAGGCAGTCTGTGTAAAGGTAGTGTGATTATATTGGAGGTAACACCTTATGATTAAGGCAATTTGGAAGTTAAGGGAGACTTCAACACCTAGGTGCACAGAAGGGTGTTCACATAATGCTTATAAGTGGTCGTAGAGTGGTCATCTCGTCAACTGGCTCAACTGGCTCAATGAGAGACCCTCTAAAAGAAAGATTGGGTGGTGAGGCTATCACATATGGTAGAAAGAGAGAGACAGAGAGAGACAGACATTATCTCCCAAGAGAATTCTCTTCAATTATAGTCACAGCCGTGTATAGCCCGCCCCCCCCCCCCCCCCCCCCCCCCAAAGCAGATACCTCGACGGCCCTCAAGGAACTTCCCTGGACTTTATGTAAACTGGAAACTATATATCCTGAGGCAGCTTGTATTGTAGCTGGGGATTTTCACAAAGCTAATTTGAGAACAAGGCTACCTAAATTCTACCAACACATTGACTGTAGCACCCGCGCGGGCAATACACTGGATCACTGCTACTCTAACTTCCACGTTGCATACAAGGCCCTCCCCCAATCTCCCTTCAGCAAATCCGACCACGACTCCATCTTGCTCCTTCCGCCCTATAGGCAGAAACTCAAACAGGATGTACACGTGACTAGAACCATTCAACGCTGGTCTGACCAATCGGAATCCACACTTCAAGATAGTTTTGATCACGTGGACTGGGAAATGTTCCGGAAAGCCTCAGGGAATAACATCGATTTATACACTGACTTGGTGAGTGAGTTTATACGGAAGTGAGTTGGAGATGTTGTACCCACTGTGACTATTAAAACCTACCCTAACCAGAAACCATGGATAGATGGCGGCATTAGCGCAAAACTGAAAGAGCGAACCACCGTATTCAATCATGGAAAGATGTCAGGGAATATGGCCGAATATGAACAGTGTAGTTATTCCCTATGTAATACCTATGTAAGAATGCTGTTCATTGAATACAGCTCAGCATTCAACACCATAGTTCCCTCCAAGCTCATCATTAAGCTTAAGGCCCTGGGTCTGAACCCCAACCTGTGCAATTTGGACTTTCTGACGGGCCGCCCCCAGGTGGTGAAGGTAGGAAACAACATCTCCACTTCGCTGATCCTCAACACTGGGGCCCCACAAGGGTGCGTTCTCAGCCCTCTCCTGTACTCCCTGTTCACCCATGACTGCATGGCCAAGCACGCCTCCAACTCATTCAAGTTTGCAGACGACACAACAGTAGTAGGCTTGATTACCAACCACAACGAGACAGCCTGAGGGAGGAGGTGAGGGCACTCGGGAGTGTGGTGTCAGGATAACAACCTCTCACTCAACGTCAAAAAAACAAAGGAGATGATCGTGGACTTTAGGAAACAGCAGAGGGAGCAGACCCCTATCCATATCAATGGGACAGTAGTGGAGAAGGTTAAACGTTTTAAGTTCCTCTGTGGAAAAATGGTAGACCCACACAGACAGTGTGGTGAAGAATGCGCAACAGCCTCTTCAGGAGGCTGAAGAAATTTGCCTTGTCTCCTAAAAACCTCACAAACTTTTACAAATGCACAATTGAGAGCCTCATGTAGGGCTTCATTACCGCCTGGTATGGCAACTCCACCGCCATCAACCACACAACACGTCACCAGGGGCAAACTACCTGCCCTCCAGGACACCTACAACACCCGATGTAACAGGAAGGACAAAAAGATCATCAAGGACAACAACCACCCGAGCCACTGCCTGTTCACCCCGCTACCATCCAGAAGGCGAGGTCAGTACAGGTGCATCAAAGCAGAGACCGAGAGACTGAAAAACAGCTTCTATCTCAAGGGCATCAGCCATCACTAACACAGAGGGGCTGCTGCCTACATACAGACTCAAACCATTGGCCACTAGCATTTCGCTAGACTGGCATTAGCATCTCCTAACCATGTGTATGTGACCAATAAAATGTGATTTGCGATAGACAAAGAGAGAGAGAGATGAAGTGGCTGTGAACATTCTCGTGGATCTGGAACGGGGTTCTAGAGAGAAGGTTTATTTCCATTGACCTTTGAAGGAGTGAGTTGACAATAACAGTTGTTACTTCTTTATAACGCCCAGCCTTTCCTCTGTGTGATTGTATGGGCTTATCACATCCCTGGGACAGTATCCATCATGACACAACACAGTTAACTAATTGCCAGAGAAACTACATTTACACGTTAGTGTAACGGTCCTGACCTGTTTTATGTTGTTTTTGTATGTGTTTATGGTCAGGGCATGTGTTTTGGGTGGGCAGTCTATGTTATCTGTTTCTATGTTGGTTTTGGTTGCCTGGTATGGCTCTTAATTAGAGGCAGGTGTTTTGCGTTCTCCTCTAATTAAGAGTCATATTTAGGTAGGGTGTTCTCACTGTTTGTTTGTGGGTGATTGTCTCCTGTGTCGTCGAATGTATGTACCATGCGGGACTGTTTGGCTGTTCGTTTATTTTGATGTCGTCTGTTTCCTGTCCGTGAGTTTACGTTTAGTTATGTAAGTTTATGTTCAGGTTTCGTCAACGTCGTTTTCTTGTTTTGTATATTTGAAAGTGTTTTGTTTCGTGTTGCCGTCGTTAATAATAAAAAGATGGCTTATTTCCCGAATGCTGCATTTTGGTCTGATGATCCTTCTCTCCTCTCCTCGTCCGAGGATGAGGAGAGAGACAGCCCTTACAGTTAGTCATTTAACAGACGTTCTTATCCAGAGTGACTTACAGGAGCAGTTAGGATTAAGTGCCTTGCTCAAGGGAACATCAGACATATTTTTCACCTAGTTTGCTTGGGGATTCGAACCAGCGACATTTTAGTTACTTGCCCAACGCTCTTAACCACTAGGTTACCTGCCGGCCCAAACTCTCTGATTATTCCTTTTATTGTCCCCTTCTTTTCTTTCTAAACCCTTCCAGCTGTCCGTTATTCCCCATTCACACCCGTTGATCGGCAGACAGACCCCCCAATCAGGAACAGTCCTACCCAATTATCCTCTAATCAGAGTCTTTTATACCCACCAAAGACCCTCCCTCTTTTCATCCTTTCAGGCCCGTTGATGTTTGATTCTACACACACACACACACACACACACACACACACACACACACACACACACACACACACACACACACACACACACACACACACACACACACACACACCCGTTCCGTGTCTAATGGTTAACATGTGGCGTACGATGTGAGAACATCAACAGAGCGTTAATTAGTTGCTTCTTATTTCAGTGGATAAAAACACATATCGTCCATAAGGAGTGTGTGTGCCTGCGTGTGTACTTGTTTGTGTGTGTATGTGCCTGTGTGTATGTGTGTATGTGTGTGTATGTGTGTGTGTGTACTTGTTTGTGTGTGTGTGTGTGGGTGTGTGTGTGTGAGGTGCAGTACAGTTTGGCAGCTGTTGTGTGGAACGTGGGCCGTACTGGGGAGCTAGCATTGGGAATATCCTTCATCTTCACTACAGTACCCCCCCCCCCCCCCCCCACACACACACACACACCTACACACTTCACAGCCTCACACACACCCCCGAATCTCTCTACCTCTGCCCCAAAAAAATACCCCCCACACTCTCTCTGCACACCAACTGCACGTCACACTTAAAACTCTCTATACCTTTGCCCAAAACAAAACCTCTGTACTTCTTGCTAGTCACTCCAACCCTCTACCTAGAGTAGATCAAGTCACAAAAAATACATACCCTCCCTCCCTCCCTCCCTCCCTCCCGTGATTATACCTGGAGGGAGGATCTAACACTGTGTGATAGGTGAGAGCAGGTATTACATTCACTTCTAAAAATCTATCAACCCCTACAAAAATGTCCATGAATTATAATCCACATAATAAATCACATTTCCTGTTTTCCTATTTTCCTGCTGTGAGAAACTGGTCAAATTAAGATCCTACACTTGTACCTATCAAGTCACATCAGATCAGTGGTCAGTGTAAACGTAAAGGAAAGGCGGACGGGGAGGTAAAGAAGCATTTCTATCAGTATTCAAACAGGGCCTTTGTCTAACACATCTCCCCTCAGAGTGTTTACCACGGTGCAGTTAGTGTGGTGGTATAGAAAGAGCAGTGGCAGATTGAAGAGCATTGTGTGTTCGTGTGACTCTGACAAGCTCCTCTGCGGTAGAGTCACATGGTCCCTCTGAACCTGTTCTTTTCTTTCTTAGTTGTTCTTTTTATATCTGGTGTGTTTTTGTTCTACCTTGGTATCTTTAGTATTACGTTGTTATTGATTACTGCATAGTTGGGTTTAGAGCTGCTAGAAAGGCATTTCACTCTACTTGTGCATGTGACATTAAAACTTGAATCGGAAACTTGAATCCAAAGGTAAGCTCTGTGCCGCTTGAAAGAGAGAGAGAGGGGGGGTAGAAAGATATAGAAGACAGAGCCCCTGAGTGCTGGAGAGACTCACTGCCTTAGAGAAAGAGAGAGAGTAGAAATGGAGAACGAGAGGAGAAAATAGAGTGAAAGTCTCCTGACTTACGCCTCACAGTGAAGAGAAAGAGAGAGAATATTAAAGTAACAGAGGCCGACATGCTGTTGAGTGATGTAGCGACTCACTGCCTTACGAAAGAGAGACAGAGAGAGAAAGACAGAGAGAATGAGAATGTAAACAAAACCGCAGATCCACCTGACTGCTGTGAATGATGACAATGACGATGTTGTGAATCTAACGTATTTCCAGACAACAGTCGTCTTTATGTATTCAGTTGTTGTGTTCATGTACCGATGTCGGATCAGAAATGTTTGAACATGTATTTTTCAAAAATAAATTCACTGAAAACCCACACTGACACACAGTTACAGTATATAACAAGTAGGGGGTTTAAAGTGTGTGTGTGTGTGTGTGTGTGTGTGTGTGTGTGTGTGTGTGTGTGTGTGTGTGTGTGTGTGTGTGTGTGTGTGTGTGTGTGTGTGTGTGTGTGTGTGTGTGTGTGTGTGTGTGTGTGTGTGTGTCAGTCACCAGATCTCAACCCAATTGAAAACTGGGAGATTCTGGAGCGGTGCCTGAGACAGCGTTTTCCGGATGGTGGAGCTTTGTGTTGAAGTTCTGGATCAGGAGCTCGGTTGCTTAGCATCTACCACTATGGGAGGACTGACATCCAGGTCCAAGTCCTCTGAGGGACTGAGTCGTCCTCTGACTCGGATGAGCCCTGGTGTCATCCAGTTCTGGGGCTAGTGAGAGCAGTGACTGAGTCATCCTCTGACACGGATGAGCCCTGGTGTCATCCAGTTCTGGGGCTAGTGAGAGCAGTGACTGAGTCGTCCTCTGACTCGGATGAGCCCTGGTGTCATCCAGTTCTGGGGCTAGTGAGAGCAGTGACTGACGTCAGTGTCCGCTGTGTGTTGTTCTGGCCCGCCACCACCTCAACGGACCCGAGTGTGGCTTCGATGAGATCCTCTCATGTAGTGTTTTCCACCACCAACAAAACACTGAATTACTCATCCCTCAAATAGT